>NC_085947.1:18955000-18958754 GCF_963556715.1 Cydia fagiglandana | reverse complement strand
GTTAAAAATCAAAATCATTATTTAATGTTATTATCTGTAATAGGTTGCCTAGTTGCGCCTTACTGCATCTCGCAGGGTTAACTGATTTACGTCGGTGAATGCTTCGGGTATGCCCTATCAGTTACTCACCACATAAACACCTAATAAATAATAATTAACTACTTTATATTATATAATCACTAATCTCTTACAGGGGGGCAGTGGCCGGGCGGCCGCCCGCACTCATGACTCTAGTCGTGAGGCGGGCGGTCGGGCGGCAGAACTAACCCCCTCAAAATTCTTATTTAGGACAGGTGGTCGCCCGTATACCGTTAGCGGGGGCCAGCTATCCATAAAATCTAAATCACAAACACCCCAAAAACACTAAACACTCACCAAATCACATCATAACACACTATACATGAAGTGGGGGAGGTTTTAGTCCGTAGGCGGCTGGGCACCATTCCCAGCTGAGTCGGACATAACCGTCGGTCCGGGCCGGCGGTATACATGAGTATTTCCTCCCTCACCGAAAAAAAAAAAAAAAACCTAACCTAACCTAACCTAACCTAACCTAACCCACTTTTGTGACAGCAGTTCGTTTTTTTGAGGGTCTCAGTTCTAACCTAACCTAACCCACTTTTGTGGCAGCAGTTCGTTTTTTCGACGGTCACAGTTCTAACCTAACCTAACCCACTTTTGTGGCAACAGTTCGTTACCATTCATTATGGAAAGTAATTGTTATGATAATTGATCAATAGGAAAAGTAACTGTTATGATAATAGATCATTAGGGCAATAGCCATTAGGTCAAAACAGTTAGAGCATGTTATTTTATGCCAAACATTGTTCGGGATTTCGAAAATATGGTAAAATACTTTAGGGATCTTGATAGTTATGGTATAAATGCTTAGGTCAAATGATTCTTAGGCTAACCATTACATTATGGAAAATAATCGTTATGGCAATTGATCGTTAGGGCATGTGCCCATTAGTACAAACCAGTTAGAGCAAGTGACTTTAGGACAAACGTTGTTAGGGATTCAGAATGACACCCGTCGGAAGGAAAGTGACTTAATCGCCTATTACTCGCAAAGTAGATCTTTTACATACTATTTTCTATATATTAACCAAAGCGACTATATAAACTCTATAATCTGTGCAAGTTTCATAATTTTCTTGATGAAAACCCCGAAGATTTCGAAGAAAAACTAAAACCACGTGTTTTGGAAAAATCTAGTTCCCGATAAGTGAGGCTAATTTTGATATTAGAATTGGATTTCTGAATCCAGTAGGACTGTATAGCAGAAAACAGAACTCAGATTGGTGTAATAGTTCTCGAGATATTCAACATTTACTAACCTAAACACTTATTTTCAAAAACTTTCAACTTTGACATTTAATTCTTCGAGAATTTGAGTGATGACGCATACTTTTTTTATATAATTTTAATGTAACTGTTATTGGACAATAATCATACAAAATTTCAGAATTTTCTATCCACTAGTTTTAGTGTAAAGTAATATATAGTAGCGCCACTCCTTAAAACAGCGTGGTTTGACGTAAATATCATTTGAAAATTCACTTTTTTGTCTTGCACTTTTTTCCACATTTTTTGATCTTGATTACTTCTACTTCATTAAAAAATAGGTTTAAGAATAGTTTTGACGCTTGTTGTCCAGTTAGATTATCTGTAATTAGAGTGTTAAGATTTTATGATTTCAACTGACTAATTTTGAATCCCGTATAAGTGTGGCTGATTTTGATAATAGGATTTGATTGTTAAACTTATTAAAAACATATAACAGAAAACAAAACTCTGATTGGTGTAATAGTTCTTGAGATATTCGAGATTTTGTAACCTAATAACTTATTTTCATGAAACTTGTAACTTTGACATTTAATTTCTCAAAACTCTGAGAGACGACGCATATTTATTTCACATTTCTTCAAAGTATCTGTTATTGGACAGTAATCATACAAAATTTCATAATTTTCTATTAAGTAGTTTCAGTGTTAAGTAATATCTAGTCGCGCCACTCCTTAAAACAGCGTGGTCTTACGTAAATATCATTTGAAAATTCACTTTTTTGTCTTGCACTTTTTGCCACATTTTTTGATCTTAATTACTTGACCCCGTTTAAAAAATAGGTTTAAGAATAATTTTGAGGCTTTTTGTTCATTTAAATTATCTGTAATTAGAGTTTTAAGATTTTATGATTTCAACTGACTAATTTTGAATCCCGTATAAGTGTGGCTAATTTTGATAATAGGATTCGATTTTAAAACTTATTGTTAATATATAGCAGCAAATAGAACTCTGATTAGTGTAATAGTTCTTGAGATATTCAAGATTTTGTAACCCAAAAAGCTTACTTCAAGAAAATTGTTACTTTGACATTTAATTTCTCAAAACTTTGAAAGACGACGCACACTTATTTCATACTGCTTTGATGTATCTGTTATTGGACAATAATCACACAAAATTTAAGAATTTTCTATAGATTAGTTTCTGTGTAAAGTAATATCAAGTCGCGCCACTCCTTAAAACAGCGTGGTCTTACGTAAATATCATTTGAAAATTCACTTTTTTATCTTGCACTTTTTTCCACATTTTTTGATCTTGATTACTTGTACTCCATTAAAAAATAGTTTAAGAATACTTTTGACGCTTGTTGTCCATATAGATTATTTGTAATTAGAGTTTTAAAATTTTATGATTTCAACAGACTTATTTTTAATTCTGTATAAGTGTGGCTTATTTCGACAAATAGTCGTGTCAGTACCATAAGAGTGTTTTCTTTTTGAGATATGTTTATAGATTAAATGGCCAAAAATTCAGAAAACTTATTTCGCTGGTTTCGGAGGTATTGAGATTTAGGTACACCAAATTTGACAAAATCGAACAAATTTGACAGTTTGCCAGATTATGTCAATATACATTATGCCATGTCACTTTGTACTAAATATTACCATACACATAAATGCATGTATATAAGTGGCGTACACGAAGAGAGGCCTATAGGTCAGCAGTGGGCGACTGAAAGCGATAATGATGATGATGATGATTACCATATAATTACCTATTCTATTCTATTCAATAATAATATTCAAGTAATTTTATTTTGTACTTAACCATGACAAAATATGATCTTACACTAAATTTGACAAAAACTGTCAAATTTGACAGTTTGACAGATCATGTCAATATACACTAGGACACTGTAACATGTCCCTTTGTACCAAAGATTCCCATACGAAACCCAAAAACTCGCCCAAAAATACATACGCACAGCGATCACTGGGGCTGCAAGTGCGTTGCCGGCCCTTAAGATGAGAAATGCAGTCTACAAAAAATTACCCAACATTGACATTTAGTACTAAACTATGACAAAATATAATACTCTACACTAAATTTGACAAAAAAAACCAATTTGACAGTTTGACAGATTATGTCAATATACATTATGCCATGTCACTTTGTACTAAATATTACCATACACATAAATGCATGTATATAAGTGGCGTACACGAAGAGAGGCCTATAGGTCAGCAGTGGGCGACTGAAAGCGAAAATGATGATGATGATGATTACCATATAATTACCTATTCTATTCTATTCAATAATAATATTTAAGTAATTTTATTTTGTACTTAACCATGACAAAATATGATCTTACACTAAATTTGACAAAAACTGTCAAATTTGACAATTTGACAGATCATGTCAATATACACTGGGACACTGTAACATGCCCCTTTGTACCAAAGATTCC